>NC_081283.1:2300161-2310161 GCF_030490865.1 Poecile atricapillus | reverse complement strand
TCCAGGGGGGCCCTGAGGGGTCCTGGGGGGTTCTGGGGGGTTCTGGAAGGTTCCAGGGGGGCCCTGGGGGGTCTCTGAAGGGTCCCTGAAGGGTCCTGAGGGGTCCTGGGGGGTTCTGGAAGGTTCCAGGGGGGTTCTGGGGAGGTTCTGGAAGGTTCCAGGGGAGCCCTGAGGGGTCCCTGAGGGGTTCTGGAAGGTTCCAGGAGGTCCTGGAGGAGTTCTGGAAGGTTCCAGGGCAGTTCTGGGGGGTCCCTGAGGGGTCCTGGGGGGTTCTGGAAGGTTCCAGGGGGTCCTGAGGGGTCCTGGAAGGTTCCAGGGGGGTTCTGGGGGATCCTGAGGGGGTCCTGGAAGGTTCCAGGGGGGCCCTGTGGGGTCCTGGGGGGTTCTGGAAGGTTCCAGGGGGTCCCTGAAGGGTCCCTGAGGGGTCCCAGTGGGTCCTGGAGGAATTCCAGAAGGTTCCAGGGGGGTTCCAGGAGGTCCTGGGGAGGTTCTGGAAGGTTCCAGGGGGTCCCAGCGGGTCTGGGGGGGGACCTGGGGAATCCTGGAGGGGTCTGGGGGGTCCTGGAGGGTCACAGGGAGGTTTTGGGGGGTCCTGGGGGGGTCTGGGGGGTCCTGGAGGGTCACAGGGAGGTTTTGGGGGGTCCTGGGGGGTCCTGGAGGGTCACAGGGAGGTTTTGGGGGATCCTGGGGGGTCCTGGAAGGTCACAGGGAGGTTTTGGGGGGTCCTGGGGGGTCACAGGGAGGTTTTGGGGGGTCCTGGAAGGTCACAGGGAGGTTTTGGGGGGTCCTGGGGGGTCACAGGGAGGTTTTGGGGGGTCCTGGAAGGTCACAGGGAGGTTTTGGGGGGTCCTGGGGGGGGTCCCGGGGGTCTCACCGTGCTCCAGAACCTCGTCCCGCACATCCCTGAGGGGAGAGGGGGCGTGAGACGGTGCCAGAGACCCCAAAACCCCGAAAAAAACCCCAAAATCCCCCCCAGGCCCTCTCAAACCCCCCAAAATCCCCCCCAGACCCCCCAAAATCCCTCCAAGCCCCCCCAACAGTTCCCAGACCCCCCCAAAACTCCCCCGGAATCCCCCAAAACCCTTCCAAGCCCCCCCAAAACTCCTCCTAAATGATCCCAAACCTCCCCAAATTCCCTCCAATCCACCCAAATTCCCCTCCAGACCCCCCAAAACCCCCCCAGGACCCCCCAAAACCCCCCCAGGACCCCCCAATTCCCCCCCAGGCCCCCTCAAACCCCCCCAGACCCCCCAAAACTCCCCCTGAATGACCCAAAACCTCCCCAAATTCCCTCCAATCCACCCCAATTCCCCTCCAGACCCCCCCAAAACCCCCCCAGGACCCCCCAATTCCCCCCAGGCCCCCCCAAATCCCCCCAGGACCCCCCAAACCCCTCCAGGACCCCCAAAACCCCTCCAGGACCCCGAAAACCCCCCAGGACCCCCCAAATCCCCCCCAGGACCCCCCAAAACTCCTCTGAGCCTCCCCAAACACTTCCCAGACCCCCCAAAACTCCCCCTAAATGACCCAAAACCTCCCCAAATTCCCTCCAATCCACCCAAATTCCCCTCCAGACCCCCCAAAATCCTCCCAGGACCCCCAAAACCCCCCCAGGACCCCCCAAATCCCCCCCAGGACCCCCCAAATCCCCCCAGACCCCCCCAAAACTCCTCTGAGCCTCCCCAAACACTTCCCAGACCCCCCAAAACTCCCCCTGAATGACCCAAAACCTCCCCAAATTCCCTCCTATCGACCCCAATTCCCCTCCAGACCCCCCAAAACCCCCCCAGGACCCCCCAAATCCCCTCCAGGACCCCCCAAACCCCCCCCAGGACCCCCCAAATCCCCCCTGCCCACCTGAGTTTGCCGTCGTCCAGCAGCTCCTCGGCGTCGGAGAAGTTCAGCACCTGATCCCCCTTGGGGAGGGGCTGCACTGCAGGGCCAGGGGGGCTTCAGGGCTGGGACCCCCAAAAACCGCCCCAGGAACCCCAAAAACCGCCCCAGGAACCCCAAAAACCACCCCAGGACCCCCAAAAACCACCCCAGGACCCCCAAAAACCAGCAGGGAACCCCAAAATCACCAGGAAACCCCAAAACCAGCCCCAGGAGGCCCAAAAACCACCCCAGGACCCCCAAAAACCAGCAGGGAACCCCAAAAACCACCCCAGGACCCCCAAAAACCACCCCAGGACCCCCAAAAAGCGCCCCAGGACCCACAAAAACTGCCCCAGGATCCCCAAAAACCACCAGGGAACCTCAAAAACTGCCTTAGGACCTCCAAAAACCACAAGGGAACCCCAAAACCACCTCAGGAACCCCAAAAACCACCTCAGGAACCCCAAAAACCACAAGGGAACCCCAAAACTGCCCCAGGAACCCCAAAAACTGCCCCAGGAACCCCAAAAACCGCCCCAGGAACCCCAAAAACCGCCCCAGGACCCCCGAAAACTGCCTCAGGACCCCCAAAAACTGCCGCAGGACCCCCAAAAACCACAAGGGAACCCCAAAAACTGCCTCAGGACCCCCAAAAACTCCCTCAGGACCCCCAAAAACTGCCCCAGGACCCCCAAAAACCACAAGGGAACCCCAAAAACTGCTTCAGGACCCCCAAAAACCACCCCAGGACCCCCAAAAACCACCCCAGGACCCCCAAAAACCACAAGGGAACCCCAAAAACAGCCCCAGGACCCCCAAAAACTGCCTCAGGAGCCCCAAAAACTGCCTCAGGAACCCCAAAAACCACCTCAGGACCCCCAAAAATTGACCCAGGGACCCCCAAAAATCACCAGGAAACGCCAAAAACCAGCCCAGAACCCACAAAAACTGCCTCAGGACCTCCAAAAACCACAAGGGAACCCCAAAAACTGCCTCAGGACCCCCAAAAACCACCCCAGGACCCCCAAAAAGCGCCCCAGGACCCCCAAAAACCACAAGGGAACCCCAAAATCACCCCAGGACCCCCAAAAACCAGCAGGGAACCCCAAAAACCAGCAGGGAACCCCAAAAACAGCCCCAGGACCCCCAAAATCACCCCAGGGACCCCCAAAATCCACCAGGGACCCCCAAAAATCACCAGGAAACCCCAAAAACCGCCCCAGGACCCCCAAAATTTGACCCAGGGACCCCCAAAAACTGCCCCAGATCCCCAAAAACTGCCTCAGGGAGCCCCAAAACCCCCCAGGGACCCCCAGATTCACCCACAATCCCCAAAATTCACCCCAAAACTCCCCAAATTTTCCCAAAAACGCCTCAAATTCCATCCAAACTCCCCAAATTTTCCCCAAAACTCCTCAAATTTTCCCCAAAACTCCCCAAATTTTCCCCAAATTCCCCCCCAGGACCCCCCCAGGAGCCCCCTGGAGCCCCCTCCTCACCTGGCAGTGCCTGCAGGTGACACTGGCACCACACCTCAAACACTTTGGGGGTCCCTCAACCTTCCAGGACCCCCAAAATTCCCCAAATTTTCCCCAAAACTCCTCAAATTCCATCCAAACTCCCCAAATTTTCCCCAAAACTCCTCAAATTCTCCCCAAATTCCCCCCAGGACCCCCCGAGCCCCCTCCTCACCTGGCAGTGCCCGCAGGTGACACTGGCACCACACCTCAAACACTTTGGGGGTCCTTCAACCTTCCAGGACCCCCAAAATTCCCCAAATTTTCCCCAAAACTCCCCAAATTTTCCTCAAAATTCCCCAAATTTTCCCCAAAACTCCCCAAATTTTCCCCAAAACTCCCCAAATTCTCCCCAAATTCCCCTCAGGACCCCCTTGAGCCCCCTCCTCACCGGGCTGCTCCTGCAGCAGGTGGTACTGGTGCCAATCTCAAACACTTTGGGGGTCCCTCAACCTTCCAGGACCCCCAAAATTCCCCAAATTTTCCCCAAAACTCCTCAAATTCCATCCAAAACTCCTCAAATTTTCCCCAAAACTCCCCAAATTTTCCTCAAAACTCCCCAAATTCTCCCCAGGACCCCCCCAGGAGCCCCCTCCTCACCTGGCTGTGCCCGCAGGTGACACTGGCACCACACCTCAAACGCTTTGGGGGTCCTTCAACCTTCCAGGACCCCCAAAACTCCCCAAATTTTCCCCAAAATTCCTCAAATTCTCCCCAAAACTCCCCAAATTTTCCCCAAAACTCCCCAAATTTTCCCCAAATTCCCCCCAGGACCCCCGGGAGCCCCCTCCTCACCAGGCTGGTCCTGCAGGTGACACTGGCACCACACCTCAAACACTTTGGGGGTCCCTCAACCTTCCAGGACCCCCAAAACTCCCCAAATTTTCCCCAAAATTCCCCAAATTTTCCCCAAAATTCCCCAAATTTTCCCCAAAACTCCCCAAATTCCCCCCAGGACCCCCCAAGCCCCCTCCTCACCGGGCTGGTCCTGCAGCAGGTGGTACTGGCGCAGGAGCTGCCAGTGCAGCTGCAGGGCCTTGGGGGTCCTGGCAGGGTAAAACACGGCCGGGTGACGCTGGAGCAGCTCCTGGAAGGTGTCCAGGGACGGGACAGGGCTCTGGGGACATCAGGGGACAGGTCAGGGGACAGCAGGGGACAGCAGGGGACAGGTGAGGGGACACGGGGACACGGCCGGGTGACGCTGGAGCAGCTCCTGGAAGGTGTCCAGGGACGGGACAGGGCTCTGGGGACATGGGGACAGGTCAGGGGACAGCAGGGGACAGCAGGGGACATCAGGGGACAGCAGGGGACATCAGGGGACAGCAGGTGACACTGACTGATGGCACACAGGTCAGCAGTGAGGGGACACACACAGAGGTGACACAGGGTGACACAGAGGTGACACAGGTGACATTTGGGGACATTTGGGGACACTGACCGATGGCACGCGGGTCAGCAGTGAGGTCACACACACAGAGGTGACACACACAGGTGACACAGGTGACATTTGGGGACACTGACCGATGGCACGCGGGTCAGCAGCAGTGCTGGGTGACACAGGGGACACACAGAGGTGACACAGGTGACACACACAGGTGACACAGGTGACACACACAGGTGACACAGGTGACACTGACCGATGGCACGCGGGTCAGCAGTGAGGTCACACACACACAGGTGACACACAGAGGTGACACAGGTGACACAGGTGACACTGACCGATGGCACGCGGGTCAGCAGTGAGGGGACACACACAGAGGTGACACAGGTGACACACAGAGGTGACACAGGTGACACACAGAGGTGACACAGGTGACATTTGGTGACACTGACCGATGGCACGCGGGTCAGCAGCAGTGCTGGGTGACACAGGGGACACACAGAGGTGACACAGGTGACACAGAGGTGACACAGGTGACACACACAGGTGACATTTGGGGACACTGACCGATGGCACGCGGGTGAGCAGCAGTGCTGGGTGACACAGGGGACACACAGAGGTGACACAGGTGACACAGGTGACACACACAGGTGACACACACAGGTGACATTTGGTGACACTGACCGATGGCACGCGGGTCAGCAGCAGTGCTGGGTGACACACACAGGTGACACAGGTGACACATAGAGGTGACACAGGTGACACAGGTGACACAGGTGACACTGACCGATGGCACGCGGGTCAGCAGCTGCTCCTCGGCCTTGCTGAACAGGACCTTGCTCTGGATGGCGGCCACGGCCTCGGGGTGCAGCTGGCGCATGGCCTGGCAGGACAGCCTGGGGACAGTGGGGACATTGGGGACATTGGGGACATTGGGGACATTGGGGACACCCCTGGGACATTGGGGACACCCCTGGGACACTGGGGACACCCCATGGCCTGGCAGGACAGCCTGGGGACATTGGGGACATTGGGGACATTGGGGACATTGGGGACACCCCATGGCCTGGCAGGACAGCCTGGGGACATCGGGGACATTGGGGACATTGGGGACACCCCATGGCCTGGCAGGACAGCCTGGGGACATTGGGGACATTGGGGACATTGGGGACACCCTTGGGACACCCCATGGCCTGGCAGGACAGCCTGGGGACATCGGGGACATTGGGGACATTGGGGACACCCCATGGCCTGGCAGGACAGCCTGGGGACATCGGGGACATTGGGGACATTGGGGACACCCCATGGCCTGGCAGGACAGCCTGGGGACAGTGGGGACATTGGGGACATTGGGGACACCTCTGGGACATTGGGGACACCCCATGGCCTGGCAGGACAGCCTGGGGACATCGGGGACATTGGGGACACCCCTGGACATTGGGGACATTGGGGACATTGGGGACATCGGGGACACCCCTGGGACATTGGGACACCCCTGGGGACACCTGAGACCCCCTCGGGGACACCTCAGACGTCCCTGGGGTCCTAAAACAGAACCTGCCAGTGCTGTAGGTGTCCCCAGGTGTCCCCAGGTGTCCCCAGGTGTCCCCAGGTGTGTCCCCAGGTGTCCCCTGACCCCCAGGTGTCCCCAGGTGTCCCCAGGTGTCCCCTGACCCCCCAGGTGTCCCCAGGTGTCCCCAAACCCCCCCAGGTGTCCCCAGGTGTCCCCAGGTGTCCCCAGGTGTCCCCAAACCCCCCCAGGTGTCCCCAGGTGTCCCCAGGTGTCCCCAGGTGTCCCCTGACCCCCCCAGGTGTCCCCAGGTGTCCCCAGGTGTCCCCTGACCCCCCCAGGTGTCCCCAGGTGTCCCCAGGTGTCCCTCACTTGCAGATGACGGGGTTGTAGAGCAGCGAGTACCAGCGCTCCTGGATCCCACACAGGTGTCCCCAGGTGTCCCCAACCCCCCCAGGTGTCCCCAGGTGTCCCCAGGTGTCCCCAGGTGTCCCCAAACCTGTCTCACTTGCAGATGACGGGGTCGTAGAGCAGCGAGTACCAGCGCTCCTGGATCTCACACAGGTGTCCCCAGGTGTCCCCTGACCCCCCAGGTGTCCCCAGGTGTCCCCAAACCCCCCCAGGTGTCCCCAGGTGTCCCCTGACCCCCCCAGGTGTCCCCTGACCCCCCCAGGTGTCCCCAAATCCCCCAGGTGTCCCCAGGTGTCCCCAGGTGTCCCCAGGTGTCCCCTGACCCCCCCAGGTGTCCCCAGGTGTCCCCAGGTGTCCCTCACTTGCAGATGACGGGGTCGTAGAGCAGCAAGTACCAGCGCTCCTGGATCTCACACAGGTGTCCCCAGGTGTCCCCAGGTGTCCCCTGACCCCCCCAGGTGTCCCCAGGTGTCCCCTGACCCCCCCAGGTGTCCCCAGGTGTCCCCTGACCCCCCCAGGTGTCCCCAGGTGTCCCCAGGTGTCCCCAGGTGTCCCCAGGTGTCCCCAAACCTGTCTCACTTGCAGATGACGGGGTCGTAGAGCAGCGAGTACCAGCGCTCCTGGATCTCACACAGGTGTCCCCAGGTGTCCCCTGACCCCCCCAGGTGTCCCCAGGTGTCCCCAGGTGTCCCTCACTTGCAGATGACGGGGTCGTAGAGCAGCGAGTACCAGCGCTCCTGGATCTCCCGCAAGGTGAAGCGGCAGCTGAACTTCACCCCCAGGTGCACCGAGGTCAGGTCGTTGGTCTGGGGGAGACACAAAACAGGTGAGGAGATCCCCAGGTGAGGATCCCCAGGTGAGGAGGATCCCCAGGTGAGGATCCCCAGGTGAGGAGGATCCCCAGGTGAGGAGGATCCCCAGGTGGGTGGGGGCTCCCAGGTGAGGATCCCCAGGTGAGGAGGATCCCCAGGTGAGGATCCCCAGGTGAGGAGGATCCCCAGGTGAGGAGGATCCCCAGGTGAGGAGTTCCCCAGGTGAGGCCCCAGGTGGGTGAGGTTCCCCAGGTGAGGTTCCCCAGGTGAGGAGGATCCCCAGATGAGGATCCCCAGGTGAGGAGGATCCCCAGGTGAGGCCCCAGGTGGGTGGGGGCTCCCAGGTGAGGAGGATCCCCAGGTGAGGAGGATCCCCAGGTGAGGATCCCCAGGTGGGTGAGGATCCCCAGGTGAGGTTCCCCAGGTGAGGAGGATCCCCAGGTGAGGCCCCAGGTGGGTGGGGGCTCCCAGGTGAGGATCCCCAGGTGAAGTTCCCACTTCCCAGGTGAGGATCCTCAGGTGAGTTCCCAGATGGATGAGGAGGTTCCCCATGTCCCCAGGTGAGGTTCCCCACCCCCAGGTGAGTCCCCAGGTGAGGTTCCCCACCCCCAGGTGAGTTTCCCCACCCCCAGGTGTTTCCCCACCCCCAGGTGAGTTCCCTGTCCCCAGGTGAGGTTCCCCAGGTGTTTCCCCCCCCAGGTGAGGTTCCCCAGATGATTCCCCATGTCCCCAGGTGAGTTTCCCCACCCCCAGGTGTTTCCCCCCTCCCCAGGTGAGCTCACCTGCAGCACAGCGTTGATGAGCAGCAGGTCATCAGCCGGTTTCCACCTGCCCAGGTGAGGTTCCCCAGGTGTTCCCCCCCCCAGGTGAGGTTCCCCAGGTGTTCCCCCCCCCCAGGTGAGCTCACCTGCAGCACAGCGTTGATGAGCAGCAGGTCATCAGCCGGTTTCCACCTGCCCAGGTGAGGTTCCCCAGGTGTTTCCCCCCCCCCAGGTGAGGTTCCCCAGGTGTTCCCATCCCCAGGTGAGTTTCCCCATCCCCAGGTGTTTCCCCCCCCCCAGGTGAGCTCACCTGCAGCACGGCGTTGATGAGCAGCAGGTCATCAGCCGGTTTCCACCTGCCCAGGTGAGGTTCCCCAGGTGTTTCCCCCCGCCCAGGTGAGTTCCCATCCCCAGGTGAGGTTCCCCAGGTGAGTTTCCCCCCCCCCAGGTGAGTTTCCCCCCCCCAGGTGAGCTCACCTGCAGCACGGCGTTGATGAGCAGCAGGTCATCGGCCGGTTTCCACCTGCCCAGGTGAGGTTCCCCAGGTGGTTCCCCACCCCCAGGTGAGTTCCCAGGTGAGTTTCCCCCCCCCCAGGTGTTGTTCCCCCCCCCAGGTGAGCTCACCTGCAGCACAGCGTTGATGAGCAGCAGGTCATCAGCCGGTTTCCACCTGCTCAGGTGAGTTTCCCCAGGTGTTTCCCCACCCCCAGGTGAGTCCCCATCCCCAGGTGAGTTTCCCCAGGTGAGTTTCCCCACCCCCAGGTGTTTCCCCCCCCCAGGTGAGCTCACCTGCAGCACGGCGTTGATGAGCAGCAGGTCATCGGCCGGTTTCCACCTGCCCAGGTGAGGTTCCCCAGGTGGTTCCCCACCCCCAGGTGAGTTCCCAGGTGAGTTTCCCCATCCCCAGGTGAGTTTCCCCTGCCCAGGTGAGCTCACCTGCAGCACGGCGTTGATGAGCAGCAGGTCATCGGCCGGTTTCCACCTGCCCAGGTGAGGTTCCCCAGGTGTTTCCCCCCCCCCAGGTGAGTTTCCCCCCCCCAGGTGAGCTCACCTGCAGCACGGCGTTGATGAGCAGCAGGTCATCAGCCGGTTTCCACCTGCCCAGGTGAGGTTCCCCAGGTGTTTCCCCCCGCCCAGGTGAGGTTCCCCAGGTGAGTTTCCCCACCCCCAGGTGTTTCCCCACCCCCAGGTGTTGTTCCCTCCCCCAGGTGAGTCCCCAGGTGAGTTTCCCCACCCCCAGGTGTTTCCCCCCCCCAGGTGAGCTCACCTGCAGCACAGCGTTGATGAGCAGCAGGTCATCGGCCGGTTCCCATCCCCAGGTGAGGTTCCCCAGGTGAGTTTCCCCAGGTGTTTCCCCCCCCCAGGTGTTTCCCCCCGCCCAGGTGAGTTCCCATCCCCAGGTGAGGTTCCCCAGGTGTTTCCCCATGCCCAGGTGAGTTCCCCCCCCCCAGGTGAGTTTCCCCCCCCCAGGTGAGCTCACCTGCAGCACGGCGTTGATGAGCAGCAGGTCATCAGCCGGTTTCCACCTGCCCAGGTGAGGTTCCCCAGGTGTTTCCCCCCGCCCAGGTGAGTTCCCATCCCCAGGTGAGTTTCCCCAGGTGTTTCCCCCCCCAGGTGAGCTCACCTGCAGCACAGCGTTGATGAGCAGCAGGTCATCAGCCGGTTTCCACCTGCCCAGGTGAGGTTCCCCAGGTGTTTCCCCACCCCCAGGTGAGTTCCCAGGTGAGTTTCCA
>NC_081283.1:2267134-2299961 GCF_030490865.1 Poecile atricapillus | reverse complement strand
GGATCCCCCCTCTGATCCCGGACCTTTTTGGGGTGGGAGCAGCAGGGATCCCCCCGCTCTAATCCCGGATCTTTTAAGGGCAGAAGCGGGGACCCCACTCTGTTCCCGGTGTTTTGGGGACAGGCTCACCCTTTTTGGGGAGCACATTTGGGGGGCTTCAGGGCTGTGGGAACCCACCTCAGCCACCGCCATTCCCTCCCAGGAGTGACATTTATTGGTCCCCAGATCCCCCCAGGATGGGGAGATCACCCCCAAACTCACCCATTTTTACCCCAGGACTGAGCCCCCCGACACGGGAAGGGTTTTGGGGTGCAGGAGGAGGCCCCCAAAGCAGGGATAAAGCAACCAGAATTCTGTTTATTGATCACTTCAATCCCTGCCTCCTGCCAGATCCACAGGGACCGGCACCGGAGGAGAAACAATGGTAAAAAAAAAAAAAAAAAAAAAATTCCAACAAAATAAATGTAAATAAATTAAATTCCCAACGAGTCCCACAGACCCAGGCCAGAGGCGCCTGCCCACGGTACTCGGAAAATCAAAAAGGGGGAGTAAAAATGAGAAAAGGTCAAGGAAAAAAAAAAAATAAAAGTATATATAAAAAAAAAAATAAAATAAAAAAAATACAGAACCACAATCACGAGTGTCTGGAAAAGTAACACCGAGGGCGGAGAAAGCAGAGCCAAACACGGATTGGGAGGAGGTGGGAGACGCCCGGGGGGATCCGGCGGCTCCCGGGGCCAGGGAACGGGGCATGCACGGAGCGAGGGGGGACAGGAGGGTCCCCAAGGCCAAGGACCCCTCACTCCAGGGTCGGTGACACCACCAGCACCCCACGTGGGGACGCCGAGAGAGGTGGAAATTCCAGAGGGGACGAGGAGACGAAGCTGTCCTGGGTGGGGGGCACCGGGTGTGAGGCAGGATTTGGGGGGGACCCCCGAGAGGGTCTGGCAGTGCGTGGAGCCCCCGCTCCCCCTCTCTCCTTGAAACAGAGAAGGAGCCGAGACGGCTTTCAAACAACTCCAGTCAAGCGGAGAACCCTAAAACCCAACTCCAGGCCATCCCCGCGGCTCCCAGAGCCGTTTTTAATCAGATCTCCTCCACGCCGTGAGCGAAAATCATGACGAGCCCCGGCTCCAGCACCATGTCCTCGCCCATGTGCTGGTTCTCGCAGGCCATCACCACCACGGCCTGCTTGCCGGGGATGCGCTTGGCCACGTAGTTCTCGTAGTAGCGCCGGTTCATCTGGCGCGTCTCCAGCGTGGCCAGCCCCTGCGGCCAGTTGCGCTCGTGGGCGTTCTCGATCAGCTCGTTGGTGATGGACGCCGGGCAGCCGCTCTCCACCAGCGAGCGCTTGATGACCGCCTGCAGCACCGCGTCCGGCGTGGAGATCATGCCGCCCCAGCGCGTCACCCGCGCCGGCTGCAGGGAGTTCACCCACCTGAGGGGACACACGGGGGGTTTGGGGTGAAATCCTGGGATTCTGGGATTGGGGAGGGTCACCCACCTGAGGGGATACACGGGGGGTTGGGGTGGGATTCTGGGATTGGGGAGGGTCACCCAGCTGTGGGGACAGGGATGGGAGTTTGGGGTGAAATCCTGGAATTGGGGAGGGTCACCCAGCTATGGGGACACACAGGGGGTTTGGGATTCTGGGATTGGGGAGGGTCACCCACCTGCAGGGACAGGGATGGGGGTTTGGGGTGAAATCCTGGGATTGGGGAGGGTCACCCAGCTGGGGACAGGGATGGGGTTTGAGATTCTGGGATTGTGAGGGTCACCCACCTGCGGGGACAAGGGTTTAGGGGTGGGACTGGGGAGGGTCACCCACCTGAGGGGACACACGGGGGTTTGGGGTGGGATTTGGGGACTGGGGAGGGTCACCCACCTGGGGGACAGGGATGGGGGTTTGGGATTTGGGCACTGCAGGAACAGGGATGGGGGTCTGGGGTGAAATCCTGGGATTGGGGAGGGTCACCCACCTGCGGGGACACACGGGGGGTTTGGGGTGGGATTTTGGGGTTGGGGAGGGTCACCCACCTGGGGACAGGGGTTTTGGGGTGAAATCCTGGGATTGGGGAGGGTCACCCAGCTATGGGGACACACGGGGGGTTTGGGATTCTGGGACTGGGGAGGGTCACCCAGATGGGAGACATGAACAAGGGTTTGGGGTGAAATCCTGGAATTGGGGAGGGTCACCCAGCTGTGGGGACAGGGATGGGGGTTTGGGGTGGGATTCTGGAATTGGGGAGGGTCACCCAGATGGGGGACAGGGACAAGAGTTTGGGGTGAAATCCTGGAATTGTGGAGGGTCATGTAGCTGGGGGACAGTCAGAGCAGGTCAGGGACGGGGTTTGGGGTGAGATTGTGGAATTGGGGAGGGTCACCAAGCTGGGGACAGGGATGGGGGTTTGGGATTCTGGAATTGTGAGGGTCACCAAGCTGGGGACACACAGGGGACAGGGACAGGGGTTTTGGGGTGGAATTGTGGAGGTTCACCCAGCTGGGGACACTCAGAGAGAGTCAGGGATGAGGTTTTGGGGTGGAATTGTGGAATTGCTGAAGCTGGAAAAGACCTCTGTGACCACTGAGTTCAACCTGAGTCCCATCCCCACCAGGGCCCAGAGGAACAGCGAATTCCCCCCTAAAAACTAGAAATTTCTCCTCAAAAAACTACAATTTCCCCCAAAAAAACCTACAAATTTCCGTCAGAAAATGACAAATTTCCCTCAAAAACTATAAATTTCCCTCAGAAATAACAAAATCTCCCCCAAAACTGACAAATTTCCCTCAAAAAATTACAAATTTCCCTCAAAATCTACAAATTTCCCTCAAAAAATTATAAATTTTCCTCATAAAACAACAAATTTCCCTCACAAAATGACAAATTCTCCACAAAAAAAACAACAAATTTTTCTCAAAATCTACAAATTTCCCTCAGAAATTATAAATTTTCCTCAGAAAACAATGAATTTCCCTCAAGAAACAACGGATTTCCCTCACAAAATTACAAATTTCCCTCAAAAATGACAAATTTCCCTCACCAAAAACTACAAATTCCTCCCAAAAAATGACAAATTTCCCTCAGAAAACAACAAATTTCCCTCAGAAAACAACAAATTTCCCTCAGAAAACAATTAATTTCCCTCAGAAAATGACAATTTTCCCTCACAAAACTAGAAATTCCCCCCAAAAACGACAAATTTCCCTCACAAAAGTACAAATTTCCCTCAGAAAACAACAAATTTCCCTCAAAAAATGCCAAATTTCCCTCACAAAACTAGAAATTCCCCCCAAAAACGACAAATTTCCCTCAGAAAACAACAAATTTCCCTCAGAAAACAACAAATTTCCCTCAAAAAATGCCAAATTTCCCTCACAAAACTAGAAATTCCCCCCAAAAACAACAAATTTCCCTCACAAAACTACAAATTTCCCTCACAAAACTACAAATTTCCCTCAGAAAACAACAAATTTCCCTCACAAAACAACGAATTTCCCTCAGAAAACAATTAATTTCCCTCAGAAAACGACAATTTTCCCTCACAAACCCCACCAATTCCCCTCTCTCCCGCACTCACTCCAGGATCTCGTTGTACTCGATGGTCTCCTCCAGGTTCTGCAGGTTGGGGTTGACGCTGCGGATCGCCCTCATGTAGGCCTTGAGCAGCTGGATGTCCCTCTTCTGCCAGGGCAGGGAAAAACGGGATTGGGAATGGGAATCACCCCAAAGATCCCGGCCTGGCCCCACAGAGCCACGCTCAGCTCGTTTTTGCCTTTTTTTTTTGGGTTTTTGGTGTCAAAGTTCCTAAAAGTGATCCTTCCCATCCCAATCCTGGCGTTCCTGGAGCCCCCAGCCCAGCCCCACACAGCCACATTCATCCCACTCCTTCCCCCAGACACTTTTCTCCCATTTTTTCCAAGATTTCATTGTCCAACAATCCAAATCTGCCTGGTTTTTCCTGTTTTTTCAGGATTTTAGTGCTCAAGCCACCAAATCTGCCCCTTCCCATCCCAATCCTGGCATTCCTGGAGCCCCCAGCCCATCCCCACACAGCCACATTCATCCCACACCTTCCCCCAAACACTTTTCCCTCATTTTTTCCAGGATTTCAGCGTCCAATAATCCAAATCTCCCTGTTTTTTCAGGATTTTAATGCTCAACCCCCCAAATCTGCCCCTTCCCATCCCAATCCTGGCATTCCTGGAGCCCCCAGCCCATCCCCACACAGCCACATTCATCCCACACCTTCCCCCAGACGCTTTTTCCCCATTTTTTCCAGGATTTCATTGTCCAACAATCCAAATCTCCCTGGTTTTTCTGGATTTTAATGTTCAACCCCCCAAATCTGCCATGTCCCATCCCAATCCTGGCGTTCCTGGAGTCCCCAGCCCATCCCCACACAGCCACATTCATCCCACACCTTCCCCCAGACACTTTTCCCCCATTTTTTCCAGGATTTCATTGTCCAACAATACAAATCTCCCTGGTTTTTCAGGATTTTAATGCTCAACTCCCCAAATCTGCCCCTTCCCATCCCAATCCTGGCATTCCTGGAGCCCCCAGCCCATCCCCACACAGCCACATTCATCCCACACCTTCCCCCAGACACTTTTTCCCCATTTTATCCAGGATTTCAGTGTCCAACAATCCAAATCTGCCAGTTTTTTCCTGTTTTTTCAGGATTTTAGTGCTCAAGCCACCAAATCTGCCCCTTCCCATCCCAATCCTGGCATTCCTGGAGCCCCCAGCCCATCCCCACACAGCCACATTCATCCCACTCCTTCCCCCAGATGCTTTTTCCCCATTTTTTCCAAGATTTCATTGTCCAACAATCCAAATCTCCCTGGTTTTTCCTGGTTTTTCCTGGTTTTTCAGAATTTTAATGCTCAAGCCCCCAAATCTGCCCCTTCCCATCCCAATCCTGGCGTTCCTGGAGCCCCCAGCCCATCCCCACACAGCCACATTCATCCCACTCCTTCCCCCAGATGCTTTTTCCCCATTTTTTCCAAGATTTCATTGTCCAACAATCCAAATCTCCCTGGTTTTTCTGGATTTTAATGCTCAACCCCCCAAATCTGCCCCTTCCCATCCCAATCCTGGCATTCCTGGAGCCCCCAGCCCATCCCCACACAGCCACATTCATCCCACACCTTCCCCCAGACACTTTTCTCCCATTTTTTCCAAGATTTCAGTGTCCAACAACCCAAATCTGCCTGTTTTTTCCTGTTTCTTTGGGATTTTGGTGTCCAAGCCACCAAATCTGCCCCTTCCCATCCCAATCCTGGCGTTCCTGGAGCCCCCAGCCCATCCCCACACAGCCACATTCATCCCACACCTTCCCCCAGATGCTTTTTCCCCTTTTTTTCCAGGATTTCAGTGTCCAACAATACAAATCTGCCCAGCTTTTTGGGATTTTGGTGTCCAAGCCACCAAATCTGCCCCTTCCCATCCCAATCCTGGCATTCCTGGAGCCCCCAGCCCATCCCCACACAGCCACATTCATCCCACACCTTCCCCCAAACACTTTTCCCTCATTTTTTCCAGGATTTCAGCGTCCAATAATCCAAATCTCCCTGTTTTTTCAGGATTTTAATGCTCAACCCCCCAAATCTGCCCCTTCCCATCCCAATCCTGGCATTCCTGGAGCCCCCAGCCCATCCCCACACAGCCACATTCATCCCACACCTTCCCCCAGACGCTTTTTCCCCATTTTTTCCAGGATTTCATTGTCCAACAATCCAAATCTCCCTGGTTTTTCTGGATTTTAATGTTCAACCCCCCAAATCTGCCATGTCCCATCCCAATCCTGGCGTTCCTGGAGTCCCCAGCCCATCCCCACACAGCCACATTCATCCCACACCTTCCCCCAGACACTTTTCCCCCATTTTTTCCAGGATTTCATTGTCCAACAATACAAATCTCCCTGGTTTTTCAGGATTTTAATGCTCAACTCCCCAAATCTGCCCCTTCCCATCCCAATCCTGGCATTCCTGGAGCCCCCAGCCCATCCCCACACAGCCACATTCATCCCACACCTTCCCCCAGACACTTTTTCCCCATTTTATCCAGGATTTCAGTGTCCAACAATCCAAATCTGCCAGTTTTTTCCTGTTTTTTCAGGATTTTAGTGCTCAAGCCACCAAATCTGCCCCTTCCCATCCCAATCCTGGCATTCCTGGAGCCCCCAGCCCATCCCCACACAGCCACATTCATCCCACTCCTTCCCCCAGATGCTTTTTCCCCATTTTTTCCAAGATTTCATTGTCCAACAATCCAAATCTCCCTGGTTTTTCCTGGTTTTTCCTGGTTTTTCAGAATTTTAATGCTCAAGCCCCCAAATCTGCCCCTTCCCATCCCAATCCTGGCGTTCCTGGAGCCCCCAGCCCATCCCCACACAGCCACATTCATCCCACTCCTTCCCCCAGATGCTTTTTCCCCATTTTTTCCAAGATTTCATTGTCCAACAATCCAAATCTCCCTGGTTTTTCTGGATTTTAATGCTCAACCCCCCAAATCTGCCCCTTCCCATCCCAATCCTGGCATTCCTGGAGCCCCCAGCCCATCCCCACACAGCCACATTCATCCCACACCTTCCCCCAGACACTTTTCTCCCATTTTTTCCAAGATTTCAGTGTCCAACAACCCAAATCTGCCTGTTTTTTCCTGTTTCTTTGGGATTTTGGTGTCCAAGCCACCAAATCTGCCCCTTCCCATCCCAATCCTGGCGTTCCTGGAGCCCCCAGCCCATCCCCACACAGCCACATTCATCCCACACCTTCCCCCAGATGCTTTTTCCCCTTTTTTTCCAGGATTTCAGTGTCCAACAATACAAATCTGCCCAGCTTTTTGGGATTTTGGTGTCCAAGCCACCAAATCTGCCCCTTCCCATCCCAATCCTGGCATTCCTGGAGCCCCCAGCCCATCCCCACACAGCCACATTCCTCCCACACCTTCCCCCAGACACTTTTCTCCCATTTTATCCAGGATTTCGGTGTCCAACAACCCAAATCTGCCTGGTTTTTCCTGTTTTTTCAGGATTTTAGTGCTCAAGCCACCAAATCTGCCACTTCCCATCCCCATCCTGGCATTCCTGGAGCCCCCAGCCCATCCCCACACAGCCACATTCCTCCCACACCTTCCCCCAGACACTTTTCTCCCATTTTATCCAGGATTTCGGTGTCCAACAACCCAAATCTGCCTGGTTTTTCCTGTTTTTTCAGGATTTTAGTGCTCAAGCCACCAAATCTGCCCCTTCCCATCCCAATCCTGGCATTCCTGGAGCCCCCAGCCCATCCCCACACAGCCACATTCATCCCACACCTTCCCCCAGACACTTTTCTCCCATTTTATCCAGGATTTCGGTGTCCAACAACCCAAATCTGCCCATTCCTGACCCAATCCTGGCATTCCTGGCCCCACCTGCTCTGCCAGCTGGTGCTTGTGCTCGGCCGAGGTCTTCTCCAGCTCGGCGATCCGTGTCTGCTGCTGCTGCACCACCGAGCGCAGGTGCTTGATGCAGTTGTGGTTGGGCAGCTCATCCTTGGGCATCTCCAAGCTGCCAGGAGTGGGGAAATAAAGGTGGAGATGCCAAATTACGGGGAATTTATCCCTTTCCAGAGCTAATCCAAGCGTGGAAACCTCTGAGTGCCAGACTGGGGGAGAATTCTGGGAATAAATGGGGATTTTCCTCCTCTGTCACCACCTCACTGGGCAGCTCCAAAGCCTGACAGCCTTTTCCATGGAAAAATTCCTCCTGCTGTCCATCCTGAACCTCTCCTGGAGGAATCTGGGGCTGTTCCTTCTCATGCCGGTGTTCCCTGGGAGCAGAGCCCGGCCCCAGCCGGCCCCACTCTCCCGTCAGGGAGGTGTGGGGTGAAAAGATCCCTCCTGAGCCTCCTTTTCTCCAGGCCCAGCCCTTTCCCAGCCCCCTCAGGACTTCTCCAGAGCCTTCTCCTGCTGCTCCAGCCCTTCCCCAGCTCCATTCCCATCTCCAGCCCCTCAATGTCCCTGTGGCCCTGAGGGCCCAGAGCTGCACCCAGCGCTGGAGGAGCCCCAGCAGTGCCAGCACAGGGGGACAGACTTAAAAACCCTTCCCAATCCTTTCTCTGCAGGATCTTGGCCTTCAAACCCTGTGGGATCCCAATCCCAGGAGCTGGAATGGCTCTGGGAAGACCCAAAAAGCTCCAACACCCAAGTGAGCTAAAAGAGAAATGGGTTCCATTTAAAAAGCCCTTCCCAATCCTTTCTCTGCAGGATCTTGGACTTCAAACTCTGTGAGATCCCAACCCCAGGCTCCTTCCCTGAACCTGTGACCATTCCTGTGCCCATTCCGTGTCCATCCCCATCCCATGGCCATCCTGGTGCTCCTCCTGTGCCCATTGCATGACCATCCTGGTGCCACCCTGCGTCCATCCCCATCCTGTGCCCATTCCATGGCCATCCTGGTGCCTCCCTGTGTCCATCCTATATCCATCCCCATCCTGTGCCCATCCCAGGACCCTTCCTGTGTCCATTCCCATCCTGTGTCCATCCCCATCCTGTGCCCATTCCATGGCCATCCTGGTGCCACCCTGTGTCCATCCCCATCCTGTGTCCATCCCATGGCCATCCTGGTACCTCCTTGTGTCCATCCTGTGTCCATCCCCATCCTGTGTCCATCCCAGGACCCTTCCTGTGTCCATCCCCACCCTGTGTCCATCCCCATCCTGTGCCCATTCCATGGCCATCCTGGTACCTCCCTGTGTCCATCCCCATCCTGTGCCCATCCCATGGCCATCCTGGTGCCACCCTGTGTCCATCCCCATCCTGTGTCCATCCCCATCCTGTGCCCATTCCATGGCCCTTCCTGCGTCCATTCCCATCCTGTGTCCATCCCAGGGCCCTTCCTGTGCCCATTCCATGGCCATCCTGGTACCTCCCTGTGTCCATCCTGTGTCCATCCCCATCCTGTGTCCATCCCAGGGCCCTTCCTGTGCCCATCCCATGCCCATCCTGTGTCCACCCTGTGTCCATCCCCATCCTGTGTCCATCCCAGGGCCCTTCCTGTGCCCATCCCATGCCCATCCTGTGTCCACCCTGTGTCCATCCCCATCCTGTGTCCATCCCAGGGCCCTTCCTGTGCCCATTCTGGTGCCATCCTGGTGCCATCCTGTGTCCATCCCAGGGCCCTTCCCATGCCCATGCCATGGCCATCCTGGTGCCATCCTGGTGCCACCCTGTGTCCATCCCCATCCTGTGCCCATCCCATGGCCATCCTGGTGTCATCCTGTGTCCATCCCCATCCTGTGTCCATCCCAGGACCCTTCCCATGCCCATTCTGGTGCCATCCTGGTGCCACCCTGTGTCCATCCCCATCCTGTGTCCATCCCAGGGCCCTTCCTGTGCCCATCCCATGGCCATCCTGGTGCCATCCTGTGTCCATCACAGGACCCTTCCTGTGCCCATTCTGGTGCCATCCTGGTGCCACCCTGTATCCATCCCCATCCTGTGCCCATCCTATGGCCATCCTGGTGCCCACCCTGTGTCCATCCCCATCCTGTGCCCATCCCCACCCTGTGTCCATCCCAGGGCCCTTCCCATGCCCATTCTGGTGCCATCCTGGTGCCATCCTGTGTCCATCCCCACCCTGTGTCCATCCCCATCCTGTGCCCATCCCATGGCCATCCTGGTGCCATCCTGTGTCCATCTCCACCCTGTGTCCATCCCCACCCCATGCCCACGCCCACGCCGTGCCCCTCCTCACCCGCATCCCTGCTCGCAGGTGACCGGCCGCTTGGGGTTGTGCTCGCAGTCGTTGAGGTGTGCCATGAGGTTGTCGAGGCGCACGACGGCCGTGCAGCCGAAGACGGCGTTGTCGCAGGTGATCTGCAGCTTGGAGAGCATGTTCCGCATGATCCGCGGCACCGGGCGCAGGTGGGCCACCGTCACCACGCTGCGGTCCACGGGGCACGTCTGCTGCTGCGAGAACCACTGCGTGATGCAGGCATTGCAGAAGGCGTGCTCGCAGTGTGGGGCCTGCGGGGAACGAGGCCGGAGTCACCGGAGGGATCCTCGGCATCGGGAGAAACCTCCCGGATCGCTGAGTTTGAGATGAGAATGAGCCCTGCCAGAGCCCTGAGTGGCGCCTCGGCTCGCTCGTGGGATCGTTCGTGGGGTCACATGTGGGATCATTCATGGGATTGTTCATGGGATTGATCATGGGATCATTCATGGGATTGCTCATGGGATCGTTCATGGGATTGGTCATGGAATCGTTCATGGGATTGCTCATGGGATTGGTCATGGGATCGTTCATGGGATTGATCATGGGATCATTCATGGGATCATTCATAGAATCGTTCATGGGATTGTTCATGGGATTGGTCATGGGATCGTTCATGGGATTGGTCATGGAATTGGTCATGGGATCGTTCATGGGATTGTTCATGGGATCATTCATGGGATCGTTCATGGAATCATTCATGGGATTGTTCATGGGATTGGTCATGGGATCGTTCGTTCATGGGATTGGTCATGGAATCATTCATGGGATTGTTCATGGGATCACCCGTGGAATCACTCATGGGATTGCTCATGGGATTGATCATGGGATCGTTCATGGAGTCACATGTGGGATCACTCATCATCACTCATGGGATCGTTCATGGGATTGCTCATGGGATTGCTCATGGAATCGTTCATGGGGTCACACGTGGGATCACTCATCATCACTTATGGGATTGTTCATGGGATCATTCATGGGATTATGGAATCATTCATGGAATTGGTCATGGAATCATTCATGGGATTGGTCATAGAATCGTTCATGAGATTGGTCATAGAATCATTCATGGAATCACTCATGGGATCGTTCATGGGATCATTCATGGAATCGTTCATGGGATCGCTCATGGAATTGCTCATGGGATTGGTCATGGAATTGTTCATGGGATTGTTCATGGGATTGTTTGTGGGATCATTCATGGGATGGCTCATGGAATTGCTCATGGAATCACTCATTGGATCATCCACAGGATAACACATGGGATTGTCACTGAATCACCCATGGGACCGCTCATGGGATCGTTCATGGGATTGTTGAGTTTGGGAAGAACCTCCCAGATCATCGAGTCCAACCCGTGACTGATCCCTGCCAGAGCCCTGAGTGCCACCTCCACTCCTCTGGGCTCCCAACCTCCCTTCCCATGTGGAACACCCCATGGAAAAATTCCTCCTGATGGCCAACCCGACCCTCCCTTGGCACAGCTCGGAGCCATTTCCTCTTCTCCTGTTGTTCCCTGGGAGAAGAGGCCAATCCCCACTCAGCTACAACTACGATTTTCCCCAAAACCCTGCAAATTCCCCCCAAAATCATGGAAGGGCTTTGCCTCAGAGCTCTCCTTCTCACCCTGGGAGCAGAGCCCGGCCCCAGCCGGCCCCACTCTCCCGTCAGGGAGGTGTGGGGTGAAAAGATCCCTCCTGAGCCTCCTTTTCTCCAGGCCCAGCCCTTTCCCAGCCCCCTCAGGACTTCTCCAGAGCCTTCTCCTGCTGCTCCAGCCCTTCCCCAGCTCCATTCCCATCTCCAGCCCCTCAATGTCTCTGTGGCCTCACATTTCCCGCTCTTTTCTCCCCTCACGTTTCCCGCCCTTTTCTCCCCTCACGTTTCCCGCCCTTTTCTCCCCTCACATTTCCCGCCCTTTTCTCCCCTCACGTTTCCCGCCCTTTTTCTCCCCTCACGTTTCCCGCCCTTTTTCTCCCCTCACGTTTCCCGCCCTTTTTCTCCCCTCACGTTTCCCGCTCTTTCTCTCCATGGACCAGGTGGGACCAGGGGAGACCAGGTGGGTTTGGGGTGGATTTGGGGTGGGTTTGGGGCAGGACCAGGAAGGACCAGATGAGACCAGGTGAGACCAGGCAGGACCAGGAAGGACCAGGTGGGACCAGGCAGGACCAGGTGAAACCAGGTAAGACCAGGTGGGTTTTGGGGTGGGTTTGGGGCAGGACCAGATGGGACCAGGTGGGACCAGGCGAGACCAGATGGGACCAGATGGGACCAGGTGGGACCAGGTGAGACCAGATGGGACCAGGTGGGACCAGGAGTGACCAGGTGGGTTTTGGGGTGGGTTTGGGGTGGATTTGGGGTGGGTTTGGGGCAGGACCGGATGGGACCAGGTAAGACCAGGTGAGACCAGGTGAGACCAGGCGTGACCAGGGGAGACCAGGGCCAGGTGGGACCAGATGGGACCAGGAGTGACCAAGTGGGACCAGGTGAGACCAGGAGTGACCAGGTGAGACCAGGTGAGACCAGGTAGGACCAGGTGAGACCAGGAGTGACCAAGTGGGACCAGGCAGGACCAGGTGAGACCAGATGGGACCAGGTGGGACCAGGAGTGACCAAGTGGGACCAGGAGTGACCAGGAGTGACCAGGTGAGACCAGGTAGGACCAGGTGAGACCAGGAATGACCAAGTGGGACCAGGCAGGACCAGGTGAGACCAGGTGGGACCAGGTGGGACCAGGAGTGACCAGGTGAGACCAGGTGGGACCAGGCAGGACCAGGTGAGACCAGGTGGGACCAAGTGAGACCAGGTGAGACCAGATGGGACCAAGTGGGACCAGGCAGGACCAGGTGAGACCAGGTGAGACCAGGGAGGACCAGGAGTGACCAGGTGAGACCAGGAGTGACCAGGAGTGACCAAGTGGGACCAGGAGTGACCAAGTGAGACCAGGAGTGACCAGGAGTGACCAGGAAGGACCAGATGAGACCAGGAGTGACCAGGAGTGACCAGGAGTGACCAGATGGGACCAGGTGAGACCAGGTGAGACCAGGAGTGACCAGGTGAGACCAGATGGGACCAGGTGAGACCAGGAGTGACCAGGAGTGACCAGGAGTAACCAGGTGGGACCAGGTGAGACCAGGAGTGACCAGGAGTGACCAGGTGAGACCAGGTGGGACCTACCTGCACCGGCTCCTCCAGGACCCCGCTGCAGATGGGGCAGATCAGGTCCTCGTCGACGTCCCCCTGGAAGCGAGCCACATCATACCCCATCGCTCGTCACCGGCGCCAGAACCCTGCGGGGCGGCAGCGTCAGGATCCCGGGAATGCTCCGGGTGGGGGGCACATCCCGACCCCCGCATTCCCCAATTCCCAGAAATTCCCCAATTCCCAGAAATTCCCCAATTACCAGAAATTCCCGGAGGAGAAAAGGGCTCTCGGTCCCTCCGTGGTGGGGGCACATCCTGACCCCTGGATTCCCAAATTCCCAGAAATTCCCCAATTCCCAGAAATTCCCCAATTCCCAGAAATTCCCAAATTCCCAGAAATTCCCAAGGGGAAAAGGGGTCTCGGCCCCTCCGGGATGGGGGGCACATCCCGACCCCCGGATTCCCGAATTCCCAGAAATTCCCCAATTCCCAGAAATTCCCGGGGGGAAAAGGGCTCTCGGCCCCTCCGTGGTGGGGGCACATCCCGACCCCCGCATTCCCAAATTCCCAGAAATTCCCAAATTCCCAGAAATTCCCAAATTCACAAATTCCCAGAAATTCCCCAATTCCCAGAAATTCCCCAATTCCCAGAAATTCCCCAATTCCCAGAAATTCCCGGGGGGAAAAGGGCTCTCGGTCCCTCCGTGGTGTCCCCGCTGATGCTCTCACACCGGATTCACAAACCTGGGGTGAATCGCACAGATTTGGGGTTGATTTGGGGATTTGGGGTGGGTTTGGGGTGAGTTTGGGGTGGGTTTGGGGTGGGTTTGGGGTGGGTTTGGGGTTTGGGGTGGGTTTGGGGCAGGTTTTGGGGCAGGGTTTGGGGTTGATTTGGGGATTTGGGGTGGGTTTGGGGTGAGTTTGGGGTGGGTTTGGGGTGGGTTTGCGGTTTGGGGTGGGTTTGGGCTGGGTTTGGGGTGGGTTTGGGGTGGGTTTTGGGGTGGGTTTGGGGTGGGTTTGGGGTGGGTTTGGGGTGGGTTTGGGGTGAGTTTGGGGTGGATTTGGGGTGGGTTTGGGGTGGGTTTGGGGTGAGTTTGGGGTTTGGGGTGGGTTTGGGGGTTCTGGGGTGGGTTTGGGATTTTGGGGTGGGTTTGGGCTGGGTTTGGGGTGGGTTTGGGGTTTGGGGTGAGTTTGGGGTGAGTTTGGGGTGGATTTGGGGTGGGTTTGGGGTGGGTTTGGGGTGGGTTTTGGGGTGGGTTTTGGGGTGAGTTTGGGGTGGGTTTGGGGTGGATTTGGGGTGGGTTTGGGGTGGATTTGGGGTGGGTTTGGGGTGGGTTTGGGCTGGGTTTGGGGTGGGTTTGGGGTGAGTTTGGGGTGGGTTTGGGGTGGATTTGGGGTGGGTTTGGGGTGGGTTTGGGGTGGATTTTGGGGTGGATTTTGGGGTGGGTTTGTGGTTGATTTTGGGGTTTGGGGTGGGTTTGGGGTGGATTTGGGGTGGGTTTGGGGTTTGGGGTGGGTTTGGGGTGGGTTTGGGGTGGGTTTGGGGTTTGGGGTGAGTTTGGGGTGGATTTGGGGTGGGTTTGGGGTGGGTTTGGGGTGGGTTTGGAGTTTGGGGTGGGTTTGGGGTGGGTTTGGGGTGGGTTTGGGGTGGATTTTGGGGTGGGTTTGGGCTGGGTTTGGGCTGGGTTTTGGGGGAGGTTTGGGATGGGTTTGGGATGGGTTTTGGGGTGGATTTGGGGTGGGTTTGGGCTGGGTTTGGGCTGGGGTTTTGGGGTCAGTTCTGAGGAGAGTTTGGGGTGGATTTGGGGTGGGTTTGGAGTGGGTTTGGGGTGGGTTTGGGGTGGATTTTGGGGTGGATTTTGGGGTCGGTTTTGGGGTGGGTTTGGGGAGAGTTTTAGGGTGGATTTTGGGGAGGGTTTGGGGCAGGTTTGGGGTGGATTTGGGGTCTGTTCCGGGGGGTTTGGGGTCAGTTCTGGGGAGGGTTTGGGGGCTTTGGGGTGGATTTTGGGGTGGGTTTGGGGTGGGTTTGGGGTGGATTTTGGGGAGGGTTTTGGGATCAGTTCTGAGGAGGGTTTGGGGTGGGTTTGGGGGTTCTGGGGTGGGTTTGGGGTGGGTTTGGGCTGGGTTTGGGGTGGGTTTGGGGTGGGGTTTTGGGGTCAGTTCTGAGGAGGGTTTGGGGTGGGATTGGGGGTTCTGGGGCCGGTTTGGGGTGGGTTTGGGGTCGGTTCCGGGGGGTTTGGGGTGGATTTGGGATGGGTTTGGGATATTTGGGATGGATTTGGGATATTTGGGATGTTTGGGATGGATTTGGGATATTTGGGGCGGGCTCAGGATGGATTTGGGATATTTGGGATGTTTGGAATGGGCTCAGGATGGGTTTGGGATGGGTTTGGGATGGATTCAGGATATTTGGGATATTCAGGATGGATTTGGGATGTTTAGAATGGGTTCAGGATGGGTTTGGGACGGGTTTGGGATATTTAGGATGGATTCAGGATATTTGGGATGGATTTGGGATGGGTTTGGGATGGATTCAGGATATTTGGGATGGATTCAGGATATTTGGGATATTTGGGATGGATTCAGGATATTTGGGATGGATTTGGGATGGGTTTGGGATGGATGTGGGATGGATTTGGGATGGTTTCAGAATATTTGCGATGGATTTGGGATATTTGGGATGGATTTGGGATGGATTTGGGATGGATTTGAGATATTTGGGATGGATTTGGGATGGGTTTGGGATGGATTCAGGATATTTGGGATATTCAGGATGGATTTGGGACAATCCAGGAGTTTCCCAACTCCGCATTCCCCACTGGGATCAACCAGTTCTGCCTGTGCAGCACCCCCAGCCCTAATTAACCCTAATTAACCCTAATTAACCCTCATTAACCCTCCTCCTAACGACCCTGGCAGCAGCAGCCGCATTCCCAACCCCTCCAAATCCCGGGATCAGCCTCGGCTGGAATTCGACTCCTCAAAAAAAAACCCCAAATTTCCTCATTTCCCTCCCTCTGGATGATCCCAAAATTCAGGATTTGGGATCAGATCCCGGATTTTCCTCCTGGAATCCCCTGGGACACGGGAATGCAAAAATTCCCGGCTCCAGATCCCGGTTTTCCCAAATTTCTTGGGATTGCCAAAAAATTCCTTGGGATTATCCCAAAAATTCCTCAGGATTCTCCCAAAATTCCTCAGGATTATCCCAAAAATTCCTCAGGATTCTCCCAAAATTCCATGGAATTGCCTCCCAAAATTCCTCAGGATTCTCCCAAAATTCCATGGAATTGCCTCCCAAATTCCTTTTGATTCTCCCAAAATTCCTCAGGATTCTCCCCAAATTTCCTGGGAATCTCCTGGAATTCCCAGTTTTTCTGATTTCCCAAGAATCTCCTGGAATTCCCAGATTTTCTCCAGTTCCCTGGGAATCTCAGAATTCCCAGCTCTTCCCCAATTTCCCAGGAATCTCCTGGAATTCCCGATTTTTCTCTGATTTTCTGGGAATCTCAGAATTCCCAGCTCTTCCCCAATTTTCTGGGAATCTCCTGGAATTCCCAGGAATCTCCCAGAATTCCCGATTTTTCTGATTTCCCAGGAATCTTCTGGAATTCCCAGGAACTCTCCTGGAATTCCCAGATTTTCTGATTTCCCGGGAATCCTGGGAATCCCCAGCTCCTCCCAAGGCAAATCCCGGCCCCACAAACCCGGCAGGGGCAGCTCCGGAGCCGGGAATTCCAACCCCAAACCTTGGGAATCCCGGGAATTCCAACCCCAAACCTCGGGAATCCCGGGAATTCCAACCAAACCTTGGGAATTCCAACCCCAAACCTCGGGAATCCCGGGAATTCCAACCCCAAACCTTGGGAATTCCAACCCCAATCCTCGGGAATCCCAGGAATTCCAACCCCAAACCTCAGGAATTCCAACCCCAAACCTCGGGAATTCCAACCACAAACCTCGGGAATCCCGGGAATTCCAACCCCAAACCTCGGGAATCCTGGGAATTCCAACCCCAAACCTCGGGAATCCTGGGAATTCCAACCCCAAACCTCGGGAATCCCGGGAATTCCAACCAAACCTTGGGAATTCCAACCCCAAACCTCGGGAATTCCAACCCCAAACCTCGGGAATTCCGGGAATTCCAACCCCAAACCTCGGGAATTCCAACCCCAAACCTCGGGAATCCCGGGAATTCCAACCCCAAACCTCGGGAATCCTGGGAATTCCAACCCCAAACCTCGGGAATCCCGGGAATTCCAACCCCAAACCTCAGGAATCCCAGGAATTCCAACCCCAAACCTCGGGAATTCCAACCCCAAACCTCGGGAATTCTGGGAATTCCAACCCCAAACCTTGGGAATTCCAACCCCAAACCTCAGGAATTCCAACACCAAACCTCGGGAATTCTGGGAATTCCAACCCCAAATCTTGGGAATTCCAACCCCAAACCTCGGGAATCCCGGGAATTCCAACCCCAAACCTCGGGAATTCTGGGAATTCCAACGCCAAACCTCGGGAATTCCAACCCCAAACCTCAGGAATCCCAGGAATTCCAACCCCAAACCTCGGGAATCCTGGGAATTCCAACCCCAAACCTCGGGAATCCTGGGAATTCCAACCCCAAACCTCGGGAATCCTGGGAATTCCAACCCCAAACCTTGGGAATTCCAACCCCAAACCTTGGGAATCCCGGGAATTCCAACCCCAAACCTTGGGAATCCCGGGAATTCCAACCCCAAACCTTGGGAATCCCGGGAATTCCAACCCCAAACCTCGGGAATTCCGGGAATTCCAACCCCAAACCTCGGGAATCCCGGGAATTCCAACCCCAATCCTCGGGAATCCCGGGAATTCCAACCCCAAACCTTGGGAATCCCGGGAATTACAACACCAAACCTTGGGAATCTCGGGAATTCCAACCCCAAACCTCGGGAATTCCGGGAATTCCAACCCCAAACCTTGGGAATTCCGGGAATTCCAACCCCAAACCTCGGGAATCCCGGGAATTCCAACCCCAAACCTTGGGAATTCCAACCTCAAACCTCGGGAATTCCAACCCCAAACCTCGGGAATTCCAACCCCAAACCTCGGGAATCCCGGGAATTCCAACCCCAAACCTCGGGAATCCCGGGAATTCCAACCCCAAACCTCGGGAATCCCGGGAATTCCAACCCCAAACCTTGGGAATCCCAACCCCAAACCTTGGGAATCCTGGGAATTCCAACCCCAAACCTTGGGAATTCCAACCCCAAACCTTGGGAATTCCAACCTCAAACCTCGGGAATTCCAACCCCAAACCTCGGGAATTCCAACCCCAAACCTCGGGAATCCCGGGAATTCCAACCCCAAACCTCGGGAATCCCGGGAATTCCAACCCCAAACCTCGGGAATTCCAACCCCAGACCTCGGGAATTCCGGGAATTCCAACCAATCCTCGGGAATCCCGGGAATTCCAACCCCAAACCTCGGGAATTCCAACCCCAAACCTCGGGAATTCCAACCCCAAACCTTGGGAATTCCAACCCCAAACCTTGGGAATCCCGGGAATTCCAAACCTCGGGAATCCTGGGAATTCCAAACCTCGGGAATTCCAACCAATCCTCGGGAATTCCGGGAATTCCAACCAATCCTCGGGAATTCCGGGAATTCCAACCCCAAACCTCGGGAATTCCAACCCCAAACCTCGGGAATTCCAACCCCAGACCTCGGGAATCCCGGGAATTCCAACCCCAAACCTCGGGAATTCCGGGAATTCCAACCCCAAACCTCGGGAATCCCGGGAATTCCAACCCCAAACCTCGGGAATCCCGGGAATTCCAACCCCAAACCTCGGGAATCCTGGGAATTCCAACCCCAAACCTCGGGAATTCCAACCCCAAACCTCGGGAATCCCGGGAATTCCACCCCCCCTGGATCCCTTCCCATTCCCAAAGGATGGAATCCCGGGAAAAGGGCAGAATTCCCATGGGAAAAAGCGAATCCCGGATTTACCTCCCGCAGCAGAATTCCTCCGGGAAGGGGCGGCCGCGGCCTCGCTCCGAGCACGGAATTCCTCCCAAAATCCCATTTTTCCCTCTCCAGGCGAGCTCCTGCTGGGATCTGATCCCGGAAAAAGGAAGAAAAAACGGGAAGATGAAGATGAAGATCCAGCCCGGCTGGAATTCCCTGGAAAATCAAATTCCCGAAGTTGGGTGAGATTCCGAAGGGAGAATTCCCTGAAATCCTGCAGGCTCCAAGGGGTTTTTGGGAATTTTGGGAATTCCAGGCCTGGAAATTTGGGAATTGTGGTCCCAGAAATTTGGGAATTCCATGGGAATTCCAGCCCTGGAAATTTGGGAATTCTGGCCTTGGAAATTTGGGAATTCTGGCCCAGAAATTTGGGAATTCTGGCCCCAAAAATTTGGGAATTCCAGGCCCAGAAATTTGGGAATTCCATGGGAATTCCAGCCCCAGAAATTTGGGAATTCTGGCCCCAAAAATTTGGGAATTCTGGCCCCAGAAATTTGGGAATTCTGGCCCCAGAAATTTGGGAATTCTGGCCCCAAAAATATGGGAATTCTGGCCATGGAAATTTGGGAATTCTGGCTCAGAAATTTGGGAATTCCAGCCCCAGAAATTTGGGAATTCTGGTCCCAAAAATTTGGGAATTCCAGGCCCGGAAATTTGGGAATTCTGATCTCAGAAATTTGGGGATTCTGGCTCGAGAAATTTGGGAATTCCAGCCCTGGAAATTTGGGAATTCTGATCCCAGAAATTTGGGAATTCTGGCTCGAGAAATTTGGGAATTTTGATCTCAGAAATTTGGGAATTCCAGCTCTGGAAATTTGGGAATTCTGATCCCAGAAATTTGGGAATTCCAGGCCCAGAAATTTGGGAATTCTGGTCCCAGAAATTTGGGAATTCCAGGTCCGGAAATTTGGGAATTTTGAACTCAGAAATTTGGGAATTCCAGGCCTGGAAATTTGGGAATTCTGGTCCCAGAAATTTGGGAATTCTGGCCTTGGAAATTTGGGAATTCTGGCCCCGGATATTTGAGAATTCCAGCCCTGGAAATTTGGGAATTCTGGTCCCAAAAATTTGGGAATTCTGGCTCGAGAAATTTGGGAATTTTGATCTCAGAAATTTGGGAATTCCAGCCCCAAAAATTTGGGGATTCTGGTCCCAAAAATTTGGGGATTCCAGGCCCAGAAATTTGGGAATTCCAGGCCCAGAAATTTGGGAATTCTACCCCTGGAAATTTGGGAATTTCAAGCACAGAAATTTGGGAATTCCAGCCCCAGAAACTCGGGAATTCCGGGAATTCCAGGATTTCTCTGGAAATTTGGGGCAGTTTTGGATCAGAATTCCATAAAAAAAAAGGTGGAAAATGAGGCCTGGATTGGTGGGAATTCCCCAAACGCTGCCGGGATCGGGGTCGGCTCCCAAATTCCTCTGGAATTCCCAAAATTCCTCTGGAACTCCCAAAATTCCTCTGGAACTCCCAAAATTCCTCTGGATTCTTCCCAAAATTCCTCTGGATTCTTCCCAAAATTCCTCTGGATTCTTCCCAAATTCCTCTGGATTTTTCCCAAATTTATTTCGATTTTTCCTTGAATTTCCCTGAATTTTCCCAAAATTCCTCTGGATTTCCCAAATTTCTCCAGATTTCCCAAAATTCCTCTGGATTTCCCCAAATTTCCCTGAATTTTCCCTCAAATTCCTCTGGAATTCCCAAGATTCCACTGGATTCTTCCCAAATTCCTCTGGATTTTTCCCAAATTTATTTCAATTTTTCCTCAAATTCCTCTGGATTTTCCTCAAATTTCCCAGGATTTCTCCCAAATTCCTCTGGATTTCCCCAAATCTCTCTGGATTTTCCACAAATTTCCCTGAATTTTCCTCAGATTTCCCTGATTTTTCCCAAATTCCTCTGGATTTTCCCTGAATTTATTTAATTTTTCCTCAAATTTCCCTGGACTTCCCCCAAATTCCTCAGGATTTCCCAAAATTCCTCCAGATTTCCCAAATCTCTCTGGATTTTCCCACAAATTCCTCTGATTTTCCTCAAATTTATTTTGATTTTTCCTCAAATTTCTCTGGATTTTCCTCAAATTTCCCTGAATTTTCCCTGAATTCCTCTGGATTTTCCCCAGATTTATTTTGATTTTTCCTCAAATTCCTCTGGATTTTCCTCAGATTTCCCTGGAATGCTCCCAAAATTCCTCTGGATTTTCCCTGAATTTATTTAATTTTTCCTCAAATTTCCCTGGACTTCCCCCAAATTCCTCCGGATTTCCCAAAATTCCTCCAGATTTCCCAAATCTCTCTGGATTTTCCCACAAATTCCTCTGATTTTCCTCAAATTTATTTTGATTTTTCCTCAAATTTCCCTGAATTTTCCTCAAATTTCCCTGGATTTCTCCCAAAATTCCTCTGGATTTTCCCCAGATTTATTTCGATTTTTCCTCAGATTTCCCTGGATTTTCCCTGAATTCCTCTGGATTCTTCCCAAATTCCTCTGGATTTCCAAAAATTCCTCTGGATTTCTGAAAATTCCTCCAGATTTCCCAAATTTCCCTGAATTTTCCTCAAATTCCTCTGAATTTTCCCCCAAATTTCCCTGAATTTCTCTGGATTTTCCCAATTTCCCTGAATTTTCCCTGAATTCCTCTGGATTTCCCAAAATTCCTCCAGATTTCCCAAATCTCTCTGGATTTTCCCACAAATTCCTCTGATTTTCCCCAAATTTATTTTGAGTTTTCCTCAAATTTCTCTGGATTTTCCTCAAATTCCTCCAGATTTCCCAAAATTCCTCTGGATTTTCCTCAAATTTATTTCGATTTTTCCTCAAATTCCCTGAATTTCCCCTCAAATTCCTCTGGATTTCCCAAAACCTTTCTGGATTTTCCCTGAATTCCTCTGGAATTCCCACAAATTTCCCTCAATTCTCCCCAAATTCCTCTGGATTTCCCCAAATTTTCCTCAAATTTCCCAAAACCTTTCTGGATTTCCCAAATTTATTTCGATTTTTCCTCAGATTTTCCTGAATTTTCCCCAGAATTTCCCTGGATTTCCCCAAAATTTCCCTGGATTTCCCAAAATTCCTCTGGATTTTCCCAAATTCCTCCAGATTTTCCCCAAATTTATTTCGATTTTTCCAGAAATTCCCTGAATTTTTCCCAAAATTCCTCTGGATTTTCCCTGAAATTTCCCTGAAATTTCTCCCAAATTTTCCTGAAATTTTCCCCAAATTCCCTCACATTCTCCCCGGGTTTTTCCGGGAATTTTCCTGGAATTTTCCTGGAATTTTCCTGGAATTTTCTGGAATTTTCTGGAATTTTCCGGAATTTTCCCCCCGTTCCCTCTCCCGCTTTCCCCGGGGCTCCTTCCATTCCCGATCCACCGGGATCCCCCCGGGCTTACCCCATGGAAGTTTCCCCTCGCCTTTCCCCGTTCTCCCGGTGCTACCGGGGCCGCCCCACGGGCGGCCCCGGTAGCACCGGGAGAGCGGGGAAAGGCGTGGAAAAGCCTCAAGCTCCGCCTCAGGACCCTCTGAGCTCGCCCTCCCCCAGCTCCACGTACCGCGGGCGGCGGGCCCGGCCCGCTCGGGGCTCAGCGGCGGCCGCGGCCTCCTCCCGGTACCCGCGGCCTCCTCCCGGTGTCCCCGCCCGGCCCCGCCACGCCGGAAGTGCCTCTCCGACCGGAAGTACCACTCCAACCGGAAGTACCGCGCCGCCCGGAAGTGCCCCTCCAGCCGCAACTCTATGGTAAAGGCGGAACGCGAGGGGGGGCGTGGCTTAACCGCCTCAAAGTCCCGCCCTCTCCGCGTCGCTATTGGTTGGGGACGCCGCACGTGACCCGCCCTCCCCGCGCGTTGATTGGTTGAGGTCGCGCACTTCCGGGAGCGCCCGCGGCGGCGGCGGCGGCGCCGTGCCCGGTGAGCGCGCGCGGCGGGAGGTGCGAGCGCCCCCTGGCGGCGGGAGGGGAGGGAGGGAGGTCCCGCTCCCGGTGCCGCTCCCGGTGCCGCTCCCGGTGCTGGTGATCCCGGAGTATCGTTCGTGGCTAGTCCCGTTTCCCGCGCTCCTGTCCCCGGTGTCCCGGCGGCCCCCGGTGGTCGCGGTGCCCAGCAGGGAGATGCTCTCGGTGCCTTCGCGTTGCCGTTCTCGGTGTCTCGTTCCTAGGCTGGCGGCCCGGTGCCCGCACAGCCCGGTGGTCCCGTGCCCGGTGCTCTCATCCCGGTGTCCCCGGTGCTCTGATCCCCGGTGCTCTCATCCCGGTGTCCCGGTGCTCTGTCCCGGTGTCCCGGTGCTCTCATCCCGGTGCTCTGATCCCCGGTGCTCTCATTCCCGGTGTCCCGGTGCCCTCATTCATCCCTGGTGCTCTGTCCCGGTGTCCCGGTGCCCTCATCCCGGTGCTCTAATCCCGGTTTCCCCGGTGCTCATTCCCGGTGTCCCGGTGCTCTGTCCCGGTGTCCCGGTGCCCTCATCCCGGTGCTCTAATTCGGGTTTCCCCGGTGCTCTCATTCCCGGTGTCCCGGTGCCCTGATCCCGGTGTCCCGGTGCTCTCATTCCCGGTGTCCCGGTGCTCTGATCCCGGTGCTCATTCCCGGTGTCCCCATCCCCGCTCGTCCCGTCTCCTGTCCCAGCGGTGCCACCTCCGGTGTCCCCCGGTCCCGGTCCCCGCCTGTCCCGGTGTCCCCCGGTCCCGGGTCCCCGCCTGTCCCGGTGTCCCCCGGTCCCGGTCCCCGCCTGTCCCGGTGTCCCCCCGGTCCCCGCCTGTCCCGGTGTTCCCGATCCCCGCCTGTCCCGGTGTCCCCCGGTCCCGGTCCCCGCCTGTCCCGGTGTCCCCGCTCCCTCCGGTCCCTTGTCCCCGGTGTCCCCTCCTCATTCCCAGCCCCCCCCCGGTCCCGGTGTCCCCCGGTGTCCCCTCCCCATTCCCAGCCCCCCCCGGTCCCGGTGTCCCCCGGTGTCCCCAGTGCCACCCTGTCCATCGTGTCCCCTGCAGCATCCCCGGTGTCCCCAGGGTGACATTCCTGTCCCTGCTGTCCCCAGGGTGACATTTGGTGTCCCCGGTGTCCCGTGGGTGACATTTGCTGTCCCCAGGGTGCTGCTCCTGTCCCCAGGGTGCTGCTCCTGTCCCCAGGGTGCTGTTCCTGTCCCATGGGTGACATTCCTGTCCCTGCTGTCCCCAGGGTGACATTTGGTGTCCCCAGTGTCCCATGGGTGACATTCCTGTCCCGGTGTCCCATGGGTGACGTTCCTGTCCCCAGTGTCCCATGGGTGACATTTGCTGTCCCCAGGGTGACATTCCTGTCCTGTCCTGTCCCCAGGGTGATGCTCCTGTCCCCAGGGTGCCATTTGGTGTCCCCAGGGTGCCCTTCCCAGTGGCGCTGTCACCCCCAGGGTGCTGTTCCTGTCCCCAGGGTGATGTTTGGTGTCCCCAAGGTGACACCCCTGTCCCTGCTGTCCCCAGGGTGACACCCCTGTCCTGTCCCTGCTGTCCCCAGGGTGCTGTTCCTGTCCCCAGGGTGACACCCCGGTCCCTGCTGTCCCCAGGGTGACACCCCTGTCCTGTCCTGTCCCTGCTGTCCCCAGGGTGCCGTTCCCGGTGGCGCTGTCACCCCCAGGGTGCTGTTCCTGTCCCCAGGGTGATGTTTGGTGTCCCCAGGGTGACACCCCTGTCCTGTCCTGTCCCCAGGGTGCTGTTCCTGTCCCCAGGGTGATGTTCCTGTCCCCAGGGTGCCGTTTGGTGTCCCCACAGTGACATTTGCTGTCCCCAGGGTGCCGTTCCCGGTGCCGCTGTCACCATGAGTGCAGAGACGCTGGTGAAGGACGTCAAGCCGGGCCTCAAGAACCTGAACCTCATCTTCATCGTGCTGGAGACAGGTGTGTGCCACCAGGGACCCCTGGGGACACCTGGGGACACCTGGGGACACCCTGGGACCCCTGGGGACACCTGGGGACACCTGGGGACACCTGGGGACACCTGGGAACACCTGGGGACCCCCTGGGGACACCTGGGGACCCCCTGGGACCCCCCAGTGACCCCTGAGGGACCCTCTGTGACCCCTGGGGACCCCACTGACCCCTCCGTGACCCCTGGGGACCCCTGGGACCCCCCTGTGACCCTTGGGGACCCTCCAGTGACCCCTGGGGACCTCCTGTGACCCCCCTGTGACCCTTGGGGACACCTGGGGACTTCCTGTGACCCCCCTGGGGATCCCCTGTGACCCTGGGGACACCTGGGGACCTCCTGTGACCCTTGGGGACCCCCACTGACCCCCTCATGTCCCCACTGACCCCACTCATCCCCCTGTCCCTGTCCCCCTGTCCCTGTCCCCCTGTCCCCTGTCCCTGTCCCCTGTCCCCCTGTCCCTGTCCCCTGTCCCTGTCCCTGTCCCTGTTCCTCTGTCCCCTGTCCCCCTGTCCCTGTCCTTGTCCCCTGTCCGTGTTCCCCTGTCCCTGCCCCTGTCCCCATCCCTGTCCCCATGTCCCCTGTCCCTGTCGGTGTCTCCATGTCCCTGTCCCTGTCCCTGTCCCTGTCCCCTGTCCCTGTGCCTATGCCTGTCCCCATCCCTGTCCCTGTGTCTGTCGCTGTCCCTTCCCCCTGTCCCTGTCCTCCTGTCCCCATCCCTGTCCTGTCCCTGTCCCCTGTCCCCATCCCTGTCCCCCGTCCCTGTCCTCATCCCTGTCCCTGTCCCTGTCCCCTGTCCCCATGTCCCCTGTCCCTGTCCCCATCCCCATCCCCTGTCCCTGTCCCTGTCCCCTGTCCCTGTGTCCCCTGTCTCCTGTCCCTGTCCCCATGTCCCCTGTCCCTGTCCCCTGTCCCTGTCCCTGTCCCTGTGTCCCCTGTCCCTGTGTCCCCTGTCTCCTGTCCCTGTCCCCATGTCCCCTGTCCCCTGTTGGTGTCCCCATCCCTGTCCCCATGTCCCGTTCCTGTCCCCATGTCCCCTGTCCCTGTCCCTGTCCCCATCCCTGTCCCCTGTCCCCCTGTTGGTGTCTCCATGTCCCTGTCCCCATCCCTGTCCCCATGTCCCCATGTCCCCTGTCCCCTGTCCCCTGTTGGTGTCCCCATGTCCCCCTGTCCCCTGTCCCCTGTTGGTGTCCCCAGGCCGTGTGACCAAGACCAAGGACGGTCACGAGGTTCGCACCTGCAAAGTGGCCGACAAGAGCGGCAGCATCAACATCTCAGTGTGGGACGATGTGGGGAACCTGATCCAGCCTGGGGACATCATCCGCCTCACCAAGGGGTACCTGGGGACATGGGGACACCTGGGGACACCTGGGGACACACCTGGGGACATGGGGACACCTGGGGACACACCTGGGGACACACCTGGGGAACCTGATCCAGCCTGGGGACATCATCCGCCTCACCAAGGGGTACCTGGGACACCTGGGGACACCTGGGGACACCTGGGGACATGGGGACACCTGGGGACACACCTGGGGACACCTGGGGACATGGGGACACACCTGGGGACACACCTGGGGACATGGGGACACCTGGGGACACACCTGGGGAACCTGATCCAGCCTGGGGACATCATCCGCCTCACCAAGGGGTACCTGGGGACATGGGGACACCTGGGGACACCTGGGGACACATGGGGACACCTGGGGACACCTGGGGACACCTGGGGACACCTGGGGACACCTGGGGACATGGGGACACACCTGGGGAACCTGATCCAGCCTGGGGACATCATCCGCCTCACCAAGGGGTACCTGGGACACCTGGGGACACACCTGGGGACACCTGGGGACACACCTGGGGACACCTGGGGACATGGGGACACCTGGGGACACCTGGGGACACACCTGGGGACACCTGGGGACACCTGGGGACACACCTGGGGACACACCTGGGGACACCTGGGGACACCTGGGGACACCTGGGGACACACCTGGGGACACCTGGGGACACACCTGGGGACACACCTGGGGAACCTGATCCAGCCTGGGGACATCATCCGCCTCACCAAGGGGTACCTGGGACACCTGGGGACACCTGGGGACACCTGGGGACACCTGGGGACACACCTGGGGACACCTGGGGACACACCTGGGGACACCTGGGGACACACCTGGGGAACCTGATCCAGCCTGGGGACATCATCCGCCTCACCAAGGGGTACCTGGGGACATGGGGACACCTGGGGACACACCTGGGGACACCTGGGGACACCTGGGGACACCTGGGGACATGGGGACACACCTGGGGACACACCTGGGGACACCTGGGGACACCTGGGGACACCTGGGGACACACCTGGGGACACCTGGGGACACCTGGGGACACACCTGGGGACACCTGGGGACACACCTGGGGACACACCTGGGGACACCTGGGGACACCTGGGGACACACCTGGGGACACACCTGGGGACACACCTGGGACACACCTGGGGAACCTGATCCAGCCTGGGGACATCATCCGCCTCACCAAGGGGTACCTGGGGACATGGGGACACCTGGGGACATGGGGACACACCTGGGGACATGGGGACACACCTGGGACACCTGGGGACACACCTGGGGACACACCTGGGGAACCTGATCCAGCCTGGGGACATCATCCGCCTCACCAAGGGGTACCTGGGGACACCTGGGGACACCTGGGGACACCTGGGGACACCTGGGGACACACCTGGGACACCTGGGGACACCTGGGGACACACCTGGGGACACCTGGGGACACCTGGACACACCTGGGGACACACCTGGGGACACCTGGGGACACACCTGGGGACCCCCCTGAGCCCCACCCTCCTCCTCCTCAGCTACGCCTCGGTGTTCAAGGGCTGCCTGACGCTCTACACCGGCCGGGGAGGAGACCTGCAGAAAATCGGAGAGTGAGGAGAAAAACGGGGCAAAAACAGGGGAAAATGGGCAAAAATGGGCAAAAACGGGGGAAAAACGGGGGGAAATGGGGAAAAATGGGAAAAAATGGGGAAAAATGGGAAAAAATGGGGAAAAACGGGGGAAAATGGGCAAAAATGGGGGAAAAACAGGGAAAAATGGGCAAAAACGGGTGAAAAACAGGAAAAAACGGGGGAAAATGGGCAAAAATGGGGATAAAATGGGAAAAAACGGGGGAAAATGGGCAAAAATGGGAAAAAACGGGAAAAAACGGGGAAAATGGGCAAAAATGGGGATAAAATGGGAAAAAACGGGGGAAAATGGTCAAAAATGGGAAAAAATGGGAAAAAACGGGGGAAAATGGGCAAAAATGGGGGAAAAACGGGGAAATGGGGAAAAATGGGGATAAAACAGGGGAAAAAACAGGGGAAAATGGGCAAAAACGGGAAAAAACGGGAAAATGGGTATAAAACAGGGAAAAATGGGCAAAAACGGGAAAAAACAGGGAAAAATGGGGGAAAAACAGGGAAAAACGGGGAATAATGGGTGAAAATGGGGAAAAAATGGGGAAAAACAGGGAAAAAACAGGGAAAAACGGGGAATAATGGGCAAAAACGGGAAAATGGGGGAAAAATGGGGAAAAACGGGGAAAAACAGGGAAAAATGGGGGGAAAATGAGGAAAAAATGGGGAAAAAGGAAGGAAATGGGGGAAAAACGGAAAAAAACGGGGAAAAACAGGAAAAAATGGGGGAAAAAACGAGTAAAAATGGGTAAAGAATTGGAGATAATTTGGGGATAATTTGGGGGAAATTCAGGGGAAAATTGAGGAAAAATTCAGGGATAATTCAGAGAAAATTTGGGGAAAATTTGGGGGAAATTGAGAAAAAAATCGGGGATAATTTGGGGGAAAAACAGGGAAATTTGGGAAAATTGGGGGAAAAATCAGGGATTATTTGGGGAAAATTCAGGGGGAATTTGGGGTAAAATGGGGGAAAAAATCAGGGATAATTCAGGGGAAATTGGGGAAAATTGGGCAAAAAATCAGGGATATTTGGGGAAAATTCAGGGAGAATTTGGGGAAAATTGGGGCAAATTGAGGAAAAAATCAGGGATAATTTGGGGGAAATTTGGGAAAATTGGGGGGGAAATGGGGAAAAAAATCAGGGATAATTCAGGGAAAATTCACAGGAAATTGGGGGAAAATTCAGCCATAATTCAGGGGAAATTGGGGAAAATTGGGCAAAAATTGGGCAAAAAATCAGTGATAATTCGGGGAAATTTGGGGAAAATTCAGGGAAAATTTGGGGAAAATGGGGGAAAAAATGGGAAAAAAAAGCAGGGAAAATTCGGGGGAAAATTTGGGGAAAATTTAGGGAAAATTCAGGGATAATTCAAGGAAAATTTGTGGGGTCCTGGGGGGGTTTGTGGGGTCTGGGGGGACCCCAAAATCCCATCTGTGCCTGCAGGTTCTGCATGGTTTACTCTGAGGTGCCCAATTTCAGTGAGCCCAACCCCGAGTACGTGGCACAGCAGGCTCAGGGCAAAGGGGTGAGTTCTGGGGGGGCAGAGCTGAATCCCCCCCAAATCTGCCCCAAATCCCCCCAAATTTCACTCAAATCCACCAAATTCCCTTCAAATCCCCCACAATTTCCCTCAAATTCCCCCAAATCTGCCCCAAATCCCCTCAATTTCCCCCCAGTTTTCCACAAATTCCCCCAATTCTCCCCAAATTTCCCACCAAGTCTCCCCAGATTTCACCCAGATCCCCCCAAACCCCCCCAAATCCCCCAAATTTCCCCCAACTCCCCCAAATTTCTCCCCAAAACCCCCCTAAATCTCCCCCCAAATCCCCCATATTTCCCCCAAACCCCCCCAAATCCCCCCAATTCCCCCCAAAACCCCCGAAAACGCCCCAAATTCCCCCAAAAACCCCCACAAACTCCCCAAGTTTCCCCCAAATCCCCCAAATTTCCCCCCAAATCCCCCCAAAACCCCCCCAAATTTCCCCCCAAACTCCTCCAAATCCCCCAAATTTCCCCCCAATTCCCCCCAACCCCCCCCAAAACCCCCCCAAAATCCCCCCAAACCCCCCAAACCCCCCAAATTCCCCCAAAACCCCCCACAAACTCCCCAAGTTTCACCCAAATCCCCCCCAAACCCCCCCGACCCCCCCCCGGTGACTCTCCCGGTTCTCTCCCCCTCCCCAGGCCCAGCCCGAGAGCGCGGCCCCGGCAGCTCCGCCCCCCCCGGGCCCCCCCGCCGCCCCCCCAGGTCGGTACCGCATCCCCCCCACCCCGGTACCCGGTACCCCGCCCCGGTACCCCCCCGGTACCCCCCCCCCGGTACCACCCCCCGGTACCCCCCCGGTACCGCATGCCCCCCACCCCGGTACCCGGTACCACCCCCCGGTACCACCCCGGTACTGCATCCCCCCCCCTCCCGGTACCCCCCCGGTACCATCCCCCGGTACCACCCCCGGTACCACCCCGGTACCGCATCCCCCCCACCCCGGTACCCGGTACCACCCCCCGGTACCACCCCTGGTACCCCCCCGGTACCGCCCCCCCCGGTACCACCCCGGTACCATCCCCCCCGTAGCCCCTCCCCCGGTACTACCCCCCGGTACCACCCCCGGTACCGCCCCCGGTATCGCATCCCCCCCCTCCCGGTGCCATCCCCCGGTTCCCCCCCCCCCCGGTACCATCCCCCGGTTCCGCCGCCCCCCGCCCACCTCCCGCTCTCCCCCCGCAGCCCCGAGAGCCAGAACGGGAACGGGCTCGGTCCGGGGGTCCCCCCGCGCACCCCCCGAGCGGCCGCATCACCCGGAGCCAGCCCGGGCCCGTCAGCAACGGCAAAGAGACGCGGCGGAGCGGCAAGAGATAACGGGGACCCCCCCCCAAAAAAAACCCCCCCCGGGGGACCCCCCCAAAACCCCCCCCGGGGACCCCCCCCCAAACCCCCCCCCGGGGGATCCCCCCAAAAACCCCCCGGGGGACCCCCCCAAAAAAACCCCCGGGGGACCCCCCCCAAAAACACCCCGGGGACCCCCCCCCAAAAACCCCCCCGGGGACCCCCCCAAAAACACCCCCGGGGGACCCCCCCAAAAACCCCCCCGGGGGACCCCCCCCAAAAACACCCCCGGGGGACCCCCCCCCAAAAACCCCCCCGGGGGACCCCCCCCCAAAAACACCCCCGGGGGACCCCCCCCAAAAACCCCCCGGGGGACCCCCCCAAAAAACCCCCCCGGGGGACCCCCCCGGGGCCGCCCCCGCCGCGGGGAACGCAGGGGAGGGGTCGCCGTGCCCGGTGTGTCCCTCCGGGAAAGGCGGGGGTGGTCCCGGGACCCCCCCATCAGTGCCCCCGGTCCGGTGTTCCGGGGTACCGGGACCCCCCACCCCCATCAGTGCCCCCCGGTCCGGTGTTTGGGGGTCCCGGGACCACCCCCCCCCCGATCCGGTGTTCGGGGGTCCCGGGACCCCCCCCCCACGGGGGGTTAATAAAGAATCGAGCTCTGCCCACGGCTCTGCCCGGACCCCCCCGCCGCGCTCAGGGCCCTCCCCGCGGCCCCTCCCGGTACCGGGGCCGGCCGGGAGCAGCTCCGCCGTGACCCTTGGCCCCCCCCGGGGCGGGAGCGGCAGCGCGGGACGGGATCGGGACAGCGCGGGGAGGGCCAGGGGCGAGACCCCATCGGCTCAGGTGGGCTCGGGAGGGGTCCCGGGGGTCCCGGGAGGGGTCCCGGTGGGTACGGGAGGGGTCCCGGGACTCCCGGGAGGGGTCCCGGTGGGCTCGGGACAGCGCGGGGAGGGCCAGGGGCGAGACCCCATCGGCTCAGGTGGGCTCGGGAGGGGTCCCGGTGGGCTCGGGAGGGGTCCCGGTGGGCTCGGAAGGGGTCCCGGTGGGTACGGGAGGGGTCCCGGGACTCCCGGGAGGGGTCCCGGTGGGTACGGGACAGCGCGGGAGGGCCAGGGGCGAGTCCCCATCGGCTCCGGTGGGCTCGGGAGGGCTCCGGTGGGCTCGAGAGGGCTCCGGTGGGCTCGGGAGGGCTCCGGTGGGCTCGGGAGGGGTCCTGGGGGTCCTGGGAGGAGTCCCGGTGGGCACGGGAGGAGTCCCGGGGGGGGCTCAGGTAGACACGGGAGGGGGCTCGGGGGGCTCAGGTGGGCTCAGGTGGACACGGGAGGAGTCCCGGGAGGTGTCCCGGGGGTCCCGGGAGGGGTCCCGGTGGGCTCGGGAGGGGTCCCGGGAGGGGTCCCGGTGGAACGGGTGACACCAGCACCGCACCCGCGGGGGTCCCACGGGTGGGGGGGGGGGGGGGGGGGGGGGCACATCCAGACGCAGCTCGGGGGGCGGGGGTCGCTCCGGGGAGGGTGGGGACCCCCGTGGGGCGCTTGGGGTGGGATTTGGGGGCGCAGCGGGGGGCGGCGGCTCCCGGGATTCTCCAGGATCCGTTCCCACGTGGAGGGGGGCAGGGGGGGGGGAGCGGCGGGGCCGGTTCCGGGCGGGGCCGGTTCGGGCGGGGCCCCCGGTGTCCCCTGAGTGGGGGGCGCGGGGTTTGGGGGGGACGCGGCCGTGCGGGGTCGGGGGGCTGGGGCCGGGGGTGTCCGGGGGGTTCCGGGGGTGTCCGGGGGGGGTCCGGGGGTGTCCGGGGGTTTTATCTCGCTCGCGGTGAAACATTAACATTAACTCCCCACCGAGCCCGCGCCGCTTGCAAAACCTCCCGCGGGGACGAGGGTCACCCTCTGTCCCCCGCTGTGCCCCCCGCGACCCCAAATCCCACCCCAATCCCCCCCGCGACCCCCAAATCCCACCCCGAGCCCCCCCCGGACCCCCAACTCCCACCCCAATGCCCCCGCGACCCCCAATCCCACCCCAAGAGCCCCCCGCGACCCCAAATCCCACCCAATCCCCCCCCGCGACCCCCCAATCCCACCCCAATCCCACCCCGCGACCCCCAACTCCCACCCCAATCCCCCCCCGGACCCCCAACTCCCACCCGAATCCCCCCCCGCCACCCCAATCCCACCCCAAGAGCCCCCGCCACCCCCAATCCCACCCCAATCCCCCCCCGCGACCCCAAATCCCACA